>NC_138967.1:135947500-135987500 GCF_055761805.1 Camellia sinensis
AGTTGACAAGTGACCGCATGGACCACTTTAAAACTTGTATGTCGACTGATATAAAATACTGGATGAAGTACTCCATCCAAGACAGGGTGGCAAATGTGCATCAATGAGATTCACTAATTTTGAAAATGACATTGCGAAAGAAGACTTTCGCTGAAAATGAAGTTGTGGAAGAAGACATTCTTCAAAGTTACTTAATGACTAGGCTGATTCCTCTTTTCAAATAAAGAAAAATGCTTGCACCAATTAATTCATACATAGTAAAAGAACTAATTTTCATTTATAATTATTTTCTATCATGTACATCTATAGAAACTCCAAATCCTGCACTATGGTTAGTTATCGTGACATAAAGGTCTTAAGTCACAACAATTGACACCAAACTGCACAGCCTAGATGTGATTAGATTTGTCAATGTACCAATGGAATAGTTATGAACCAAACATGTGAGCAACAGATTCACCTTAACAATTTTGCATGCTCTTCAGCAGCCTTTGACTCAAATGTATGTTCCTTTGTTTCCACAAAGAGACTTTGAGCCTTTTCGATAAGTTTTATGCGTGGACCATGAAGGGGAGATCCTTTGCTTGCCATTGGATTTTTTGCTAGTTCCCATGACTCTTTCCACAAAAGAAAAGAGACCTCCTACAAAAAATCAAATAAAGTATTACAAGAGCAGAAGTAGAACATAGCAATTAGCATATAATTCATCATATTGTTAATCAGAATTAAATCAGATACATCCTGCATCTTTTCATTTTTTATTAATGAATTTGTTAGATCCCATATAATTTTACAACAGCTTAAAAAATAAAATTGAATTAAATTCATAATATACTGCAGGATAACATTAAAGAATGTTTCCTAACTTTAGTTTGCAGAGAAAGAGGGACACACACAGAGACCCTGCAGCTTGCCTCTTTATCACTTGCAAATTTATTTACATGCACATAGCATTTCACTGCACAAGATTATCATAAAACCTATCAAATATTCAAGACATCTCCTACAGCAAGCCGTAACTTGTCTAGTGAGAAGACAATTCCTCAAACAGTGAAGCAGAGAGGAGATCTGATTATATTTTGAGCATGTAAACATTAAATAATGACAAACCCATATGTCCTTGTATCCGTTTGTTAAACCGTAAAAATAACCTATGTTGGGGAATGACTAATATATTACTGGAATAACCAACTATAACTAACTGCCATATCCATGCATAAATGACATAGCATATTGCAGCCAATATATGATATCCATTAAAAGAAAAATAAAAATGCAGGAACAAGATTTTAACCCACATAAGTCGAGTCAACCTACTTGAAGCTGCCCAGTCGAAAGAAAGAAGTCCGTCAGAAAATCATGCTTACAGCATCTGCACAAATAAAGAAATAATAACAGGTTTACATAACAAGGTCCTCAGATTAAAGAAACAACCCTCAAAAGAGTCAAATAGAGTGTACCCACCGTGCATAACTTATAAATAAATCACGTGCCAGTGTTCTGGCCTGTATCATTCCAAATAACTCCAATGGTGGCCTCTGTGTTTAACAAATGTATGTAGAAAAGACAAAAAAAATCACAACCCAAGAAAGTGAAATTCGTTTGCACTCCATAAATGTTAATGGATTCATCTATAGAAGTATGTTAAGGCATACAAATTACTTAAAATAAGTATATATCACAAGTGATACCTTCTGCCAGATATTAAATAGGACAAGATAAACAAGGTCGGTATCACCACTTTCAGTTGCCTTTGTCAGAGCTGTATCCTCCTCCCCAATGCTGAGTAGTAGAGGAACCTGAGACAAGGATCAAAATCTCTTACAAAATGACTAAAGCTGTCATTCAGTTCATCTAAACAAGAAAACACATTTTAGAGAGACATTTCTCCAACAAAGGATCAAAAGAAAGAAAAAGAATGAAATAGTGGAAAAGAAAGAAGAAAGAACCTGCTTGGAAGAACGTGGTTCATGTTCAACAAGCATAGCAGCCAATTTACGTCTGCCACTCTTATCTGCATGAGCAGCAACTGCTGCATAAGATATACTTTTGCATATTTTCAGCTGGACAAAAACAACAAAAACAAAACAAAAAAAGCGCTGTCATACTTTCCAATTAGATGGCATAGAATGAACAAAATCATCACACTTTCAGGCCAAACTAAACAACTACAAAAGATAACACAAACCTTATCAAGTAAAATTTCAAGGAGAGTGACATCAGGAATTGCTAAAGAAGCTGTTATCTTTGCACATGCCCAGTGCATTATCACCACTTCCTATACAAACCCAAGCAATGAAAATGAGCATATAAATGATGTCATAGTTTCCAGTTCCAAATAGGAGGCAGCAGTTAAGTCGAAACAAGTCAACTAGTTTTCAATAAGAGTACAAAACACCTAGGCTATAAATGTATCTCAATTTCCCCTTCAAATAGTTACTAAAAAGGATTCCAATTATATGAGAAACCATATCACTGCAAAATTCTCCCACCAGCATTGCAAAGAGCCTCTTTTTCAACATTAAAAAGAGAACAGACCATTGGCATAGAGTCAAATACTAAACCACTAGCAGTGAACCCAAGATGTAAAAAAATATTTTAATAGAACTTGAATGAACTTAGATGGAAAAGTCAGTGTATTTGAGCTACACAGTGATTGGAAATTAACTAGTCTCTAGTAGGTGATCTAATAGTAGTTACAACTCCATCATACATGTCCTTTATCACATCAATATGCCATTTGTCACACCTTTTTTCTGTTATATCCACCATATATTACATCTTTACACACCATATTGTAAGCTTTTTCCAGACATATAAAAACCATACAAACATCCTTTCCTCTGTACTATTCTATTAATCTTCTTAATAAATAGGTCGCTTCTATAGTTGATCTACCAGACAGAAATCCAAACTGATTCTTTGATATTATTGTTGTAACTTCTTAAGCGATGCTCAATCACACTCTTCCACAATTTCATTGTATGACTCATCAACTTAAAGCCTCTTCAGTTGTTGCAATTTTGGGTATTTTCTTTAGTTTATATATAGGGGTTGTTTGGCATTTTTTATCTTAGAAATTTGTTAGTGCAGGGGCAGAGCCAGGATTGCATTATTGGAGGGGCCAAAAGCAAGGCATTGGGCAAGTCCAAGCGGTCATTGGGTCAAGTCAAGTTCAAAAAACTAAAATCAACAAACAGCTATTAAAAATAGGCTAATGAAAAATGAAAACACTCTAAATGTATTACAAAAACTTGAACTTCAATGATTCACTACTAGAAAAATGCAAATCAAAAGTTATATCACATAATTAATCTAATACATGAATGGTAATGAATTACAAATCGCACTGACTGCATAAATTTTTGAAGTTGTCTCATACAAATGAAGAAAAGAGGAAAATAGTTAAGCGAAGAGAAAAATTATGGTACAAATCCTTAAAAAGTGCATATGATATATGCCCTTCCGAAACAACACCACAATTATTTGTAATAAAATTAGAATAGTTAATAATTGTTCTTACCACAATAGTTAATTATATTTTTATGTTCATAACATAACTATAATGGTTTGTTACATAACTACAATAGTTTGTAACTATGATTTTTCTTGTGGTGCATCCTTTCATAACTCCAATGATCTGTACCTAACACCACAAATAAATCACAAAAACACAACTTATGAGACAGAAATAGTTTAAATAAGCTGAAAAAAAGTTGATTATTGAAAAACAGGAGGAGAAGGGCTTTTAGCTTCTACTTTAGCGATCTTGCATGTTTATCATCACAACCTCAGCATCTACCATCTTTCTAATATCAGGAGTACATCCACACGTCACAAATCCCCCCCCCCCCTAAATGTCGGTCATTGTTCATAATCAACTTTAGTCAAACCTTTCTTTTTTACAAGTGTGCAATATAACGCCATCCATAGTGCATATTTTACTTCATTTATTTCTTCATATTTTGATTTTTCATTTCTGCATTGTCACAAATCTCTAGAATATTTTTTCCTATGCTTCTTCAAGCCTTGGAGTTCTCAATTTCAGGCAACACCAAGGAAAGAGGAAATGTATTGAAAATAATGCTTCCCATGTCCCTGAAAATCACTATCATGCATAAAAGATGCATTTTCTGGCTAACAAAAGGAAAAATAAAGCAGCATACTTTCAAACCATGAATTAAGAATTGATGAGATTTGACAACTGAACTTACTTGGTTCATACCAAGGTACTCTGATATCCGAAGTGCAACAACGTGTTGGTGGGCATTAATTAAACGACCAACAAGAACTGATGGAGTAAGCAACTGAAAGAGCAAGGATATTATGATAATAGCTAAGATTTCAAAAAAAGAAAAACAAAAGTTCAGAAACCTGAATTTAGTAAGCTTTGAAGACCTTGTATTGTTGAATACTAAGAGAGATGCCAATATCATAGTTGCGTACAGCATTTAAGACCCGTAAAGTTTTACACATCTCTTGGAAGCGATCACGTTGAAAGTGGCTGCCAAAGACCACTAGATATCATTATCAATAGCAGAAATCAGAAAAAATGGCTGCTCTTTTGTGAGTTTTGAAGCTACATTAAGCTATACAGTCACAACATGCATATAACAAAAGTTTAAACCATGTGATATTGAGAAAAGAAAGCAACTATGCAGCAAATACAAACTCTCTTGGAAGCGATCACATTGAAAGTGGCTGCCAAAGACCACTAGATATCATTATCAATAGCAGAAAACAGAAAAAATGGCTGCTCTTTTGTGAGTTTTGATGCTACATTAAGCTATACAGTCACAACATGCATATAACAAAAGTTTAAACCATGTGATATTGAGAAAAGAAAGCAACTCTGCAGCAAATACAAACTCTTGCGCTCTTTCACTAAACTTAAGCAAGAAAATATTTATCTAGTAGGTAAAAATGATTTTCCTAGAACGCCGATTGCGAGATATAACAGAGGTGTCAGAGAATCAATTTGGGTTTATACCTGGCAGGTCAACAATGGAAGCGATCTATCTTTTGAGGAGAGTAATAGAAAAGTATAGAAAAAAGAAAAGAGACATTCATATGGTGTTTATCGACCTTGATAAAGCATATGATAGAGTGTCCCGAGATATAATATGGTGGGTGTTAGCGAAGAAAGAGGTAACAAAATCTTATATTGATGTGATTAGAGACATGTATGAAGGGGTGGTGACCACTATTAGATCGCCTGCTGGAGAGACAAATGAATTTCCTATCACTGTAGGGTTACACCAAGGATCTACCTTAAGTCCTTATCTTTTTGCTTTAGTTATAGATGAGTTGACGAGAAATATCCAGGATGACGTGCCATGGTGTATGCTTTTTGCAGACGATATAGGTAGTGGATAAGACTAGAGAAGTAGTTAATACAAAGTTGGAGATTTGGAGAAAAACTCTTGAATCTAAAGGATTCCGGATAAGCAGAACTAAGACAGAGTACATGGAGTGTAAATTTAGTAACAGTAACAATGAAAGCAGAGAAGAAGTGAAGATTGAGAACCAAGAACTGCCTAAGAGTGAACATTTTCGTTATTTAAGGTCGATTATCACAACAGCGGAGGAGATTGATGCGGATGTAGCCCATAGGATTAAAGCGGGATGGTGTAAGTGGAAAATTGCGTCTGGGGTACTGTGTAATAAACGAATACCCACTAGACTTAAAGGTAAGTTCTATATGACGGCTATTAGACCAGCGATGTTGTATGGGACGGAGTGTTGGGCAACCAAGAAACAACATGTAGATAAGATGAGTGTGGCTGAGATGAAAATGCTAAGGTGGATGTGTGGCAAGACTAGAAAGGACAGAATTAGGAATGAGTGTTCGGGAATGGGTAGGAGTAGTAGTGATAGAAGATAAGTTGAGAGAGAATCGATTGAGATGGTTTGGTCATATTCAACGGAGACCAACAAAGGCAGTAGTGAAGAGATGCGCTGTAACAGTAGATGGAAGTGTTAGGGGACGGGGTAGACCTAGATTAACGTTGGTTAGCATTGTAAATAGAAATATGGATCTACTTAATTTGACTAATGAAATGGCCTTTGATAGGGCTGCGTGGAGAAGACGGATTCATGTAGCCAACCTCATTTGATGGAACTTAAAGCTTGGTTTGGTTTGGTTTATTGATAGAATGTAGTTATTATAAAAATAATTTGTCTATAAAATTTGGTTATATACTGATAATTTCCAGTATTTATTAAACCAAACACAGTATATTCTTGGTTATACATTGATGTATTTGATACGAACCCCTTGGGTAGAACTCACCGTTGAAAACCAGCTTGCAAGGGAAGAGTGCCCAAAGGCTTATTTGCACATGGCCAAGGCCTATGGTAACCAATGTGGGATCGTAGCAATAGTCAACCATACATTTTAGTTTTGCAACATCTAAGTTCCCTTCTAAACCTCCCACAGTCAGCCCAACAATTAATAAAAAGAGGAAAAGAATTAAATAAAAAATATATATATATTTTTTTGGGGGGGGGGGGAAGAAAAAGAAGAAGGGAAAACAAGCGGGAAAAAATAAACAAACGGACAATATAAAATGTGGCTTTATTGATTGTTTGTGCATATCTTCCATATATAAAGCATTAACGTAGCTTGAGTGATGAAGATCATGGAAAGAAGAAAAAAAATAAATCCAGAATTTCACATGAAGCACATTTCGGGTATCAAGAATTAAAGATTTGGAATTATTTTGAGTCTTCAGGTCATTATAGTAGGTTTTAGTAATTAAGAGTATAATGGTAATTCCAATGGGTTTTATTATGTTAGACATGGGTTGTAGAGGTCGCCCATGGGTTTTATTATTTTGGGCCAACTTATTAAATGCGTCATTATAAATGAATTTTATTATATCTAAAATAATGTTAGTGGTCAAAAGTCCAAATTTCCTATTTTGATATTGAAGTAGAATTAGAATTCATTAAAGTTTCCTATTACGATTGAAGTAGAATTGAAAGTTATAGTAGGTCTAGAATATTAGTAGTTACCGTTTTTTTTTTTTTTTTTTTTTTTTTTTTTTTTGATAAGTAATAAGATTTATTGAAAAATATCAAGATGATGCAAAGAATACAAGAGCACCAAAAGAGCAAATCAAAACCCACCTAACCAACTACATGATCCAAAAAATCTAAGAAAGAAAACAAATCCAGATCGACTTTACACTCCAACCAACTATACAAGATAACTAAGAACCGATTCTGCAGCCCTAACACCGAATGCTCAATTTCTTGGAAAGTTCTCCTGTTCCTTTCCAGCTACACCAACCACATCAAACAAAAAGGCACCAACAACCATACCCGTCGCTGACACCATTAAACCAGAGCCCCCTCCAACTCCACAACATGTCCACAACCCCCTTTGGTTGCACCCACATAATCCCAAAAAGAGAACAAGTCAACCCCCAAAGTCACGAAGCAACAGAACAATGAAGAAATAAATGATCAACTGACTCTGCATCAACACAACACATACAATAACGGTTGACTAACACATGCCCCCAGCGAACTAGATTATCAATTGTGAGATTTCAGCCGAAAGCAGCCGTCCATAAAAAGAAAACCACCTTAGAAGGAACACGGGGCACCCAAATACTCCTCCAAGGAAACACACCGCCCATCACCCCCGCCAAACTCCGATAAAAGGATCGAATAGAAAATTGACCTTTGGCACCTGCCACATTCCAAACCAACACATCATCTCCCCTACCCAAGAAGCCCAACCCATATAGAAAGCCGAACAACTCCCTCAACTGGCCCTCTTCCCAATCTTGAACTTCACGCTGAAGCTGCATATCTCAAAACACCACCTCTCCACCCCCCAAACAAGAAGCAACCGTAGCCTTCCGATCCCTTGCAATGCTAAAAATCAAAGGGAATTGCACCTCCAACACCATCTCCCCACACCATCTGTCCTTCCAGAATCTAAGCTTCTCCCCAGTCCCCACTCGAAAATTCACCCTCTCCCAAAACTCCCCCCTCCCCAAACAAATTTCTTTCCAAAAGCCCGTCCCATGAGACCCCATCACATCCCCCCAACCGCCAATTCCCCTCAACAAACCCAAACTTAGAGGCCACCACCCTACGCCAAAAGCGATCCCGCTCGCCAGCAAACCGCCACAACCATTACCCTAACAAAGCCCTATTAAACTGCACCAAACTCCGCACCCCCAAACCGCTCACCTCCTTGGGGCAACAAATCCGCCCCCAATCAACCAAGTTATATGTAAAATCCTCTCCTCCACCCCCCACAAAATATCCCTCTAAAGTGTCTCTAGGCAGTCAGCCACAGAGACGGGAATAACATGCAATGACATAAAGTCGGAAGACTGCTCAACACACTATTAATCAACGTCAACCTTCCTCCGTTCGATAAATATTGATGCTTCCAACCTGCCAAACGACATTGTACCCGCTCCACCACCCCATCCCATACCCCTTTCGCCTTGAAACTAGCACCCAGCGGCAAGCCCAAGTAAATCACTGGTAAATTGGCCACCTAACAGCCTAAAACCACCGCTAACACGGGCAACCTCTCAACCTCTCCTACCGGGATCAACTCGGACTTAAATTAATCTGTAAGCCCGAAATTGCCTCAAAACAAATTAGAACACATCGAAGGAAGCCCAACTGCACCACATCCACATTGCAAAAAACCAAAGCATCATCTGCATACAGTAGGTGAGACACCCCCATTGCTGTCCCAATTGACGAACCCACACTAAAACCTTGCAACAAACCTTCATGTACAGCCCTGGACAGCAATCTACTAAAAGCCTCCATAACTAGGATAAACAGCAGGGGAGAATTATAGTCCTTATAGAATTAGAAGAGTCTTTAGCCTATATGATGTAGGACAATTACGGGCAGCAACAAATCTGGGCTTTGGAGCTGATTTTAATTGGATTTTATTGCTGAAATTGCAATAAGAGTATAGGGTACAAGTAGGGTTTGTTTAGGGTAATAAATAGGTAAGAGTTTAAGCATGAAAAGTTGGGATTTTAGCACTGTTTAGGGGCAGTCATGAGGCTGTGAACAGTAACTCATGAACAATAAAGAAAAAGAAGAAAGAAGAGAACATAGGTCTAGGCATCGCACCTAGATTCCATAGACATCACACCTAGGATTTGATTGCATTACACAATCCATAAAGAAACTTAAAAGCTCTCAATTTTTTTATAAAATATCAACTCTATCAATTATAAGCATTACATAGCTTTATATAGGATTAAAAGACTTCCTAAACCAACTACAACCAAAAAAAGGAAACCATTAAAATATATTTGATTTCTAAAACTAATTTAAGACCAAATAAGAAACAAAAACAAAGACTAATTAAATAACTTGACCCACACGGCGCACCATACGACCCATGCCAACAAATATAAAATTATCAAAATCCTGCTAACCTTAAAAATCCTAGAAAATATAAAAAAATAATAAAAAAAAAAAGACTCTAATAATACTAAAAAATATAATTATAGAATATTTTTATCAGTTTCTCTATGAAAGCATGCCAATGTCCAAGTATCATCACTTCTCTGAATTTAGCCTTCCTTGAGTTTCTTATATTCTACATCACTATAAATGTGTAATCTCAATGATTGAGGAGCAGAGTTAACATTATAAAAATTTGAGATTGTGTTTGTGTGATTGGCCTATCCCCTGTGAGGGTAAAGCACCTCTCTCTCTCTCTCTCTCTTTCTCTCTCTAGCAAGGTTACTGTTCATGTCACTGTTCACAGTGCTTAGAATAGCCACCCAACAACCGCAAAACACTTGCATTTTCATTCCCAAAACCCTACCCTTTTACAAACCCTTAAACTCCTATTTTTTAAATACTTTTGCAACCACAAACTCCCACAAAATCCAGCCCTATAAATCTATTGTTGCTGCTGCCAGTATACTTAACCTTTGCTCACTACTTGTAGGAAAGTAATCCCTATTTGTCCTACATCAGTTTGGTATCAGAGTTTGAAGATCCTACCTTGTTTCTTACCAATCTTTTGATGAAATTACTTTCTTTATTACAATGTTAACAAGCATTGAAATAAATTGGAAGTTTGAAGCCTTGTCAACAAATTATAGAGCTACTAAGAAAGATGTTGCAATGTTAAAGGAGGATTTTGCGATAATTAAGGATGATGTTGCAAAACAATAAAGAGTGATGTGCATACTATCAAAACAACTTTGAATGGATTGAAAGCTTCCATGGCAGGATTGTTGACTGCTATTTTAGAGAAGACTACTATCCAGGAGCAACAGGATGATAGTGTTAAAGATTTTGAAGAAACTATGAAAGAGCAAGATGAGCATGTTGCTAATATTGAGGATGTTGAAGAAACAAAGGCGAAAATTAATTTGCTTACTAAAGAAAGCATGAAAAATCATCATGATCAAGGTTCTAAAGTGAAGGAAGCCAAAGAAAATGATGCGAATGTAACTGAACTTTGTAATCTTCACAAGAAAAATGTAGTTCACACTGAGTTTATTATTCCTAATAATTCTATGTGGTCAATGGTGTGATGACAACATTGAGCTTTCTGATTTTCTCATCGTTCATTCAAAACAATCAATTTGAATGGTTGCAAGTGCAAAAGTCCATAATCCTTATACTTCAACATTACAAAACTCGAGGTCGAGTTTTTTCAAATGCAAGGGAGAATGATGAAGATCATGGAAAGAAGAAAAAAAACAAATTTCAAATTTCAAATGAAACACATTTAGAGCATCAAGAATTAAAGATTTGGAATTATTTTGAGTCTACATGTCATTATAGTAGGTTTTAGTAATTAAGGGTATAATGGTAATTCTAATAATTGTTGGACATGAGTTGTAGAGGTCGCCCATGAGTTTTATTATTTTGCATCAAGTTAGTAAATAGGTCATCATATATGGGTTTTATTATGTCTAAAATAATTTTAGTAGTCAAAAGTCTAAATTTTCAATTTTGATATTGAAGTAGAATTAGAATTCATTAAAATTTCTTATTATGATTGAAGTAGAATTAGAAGTCATAGTTGGTCTAGAATATTATTAGTTGCTAAATATTTTTAGATTCTAAATTTGAGTTATAGTCCTTATAGAATTAGGAGAGTCTTTAGCCTATAAATATGTGTAATCTCAATGATTGAGAAGCAGAGCTTAGTAGCAGGAACCGTGGGAAGAGGAGACGATTCTCGTCTAAAATCGCGATTCAACGATTCATAGCAAGAATCGTGTTAGAATCGCATCCCCATTGAGATAGAATCGTGGATCTAACTGGATGGGAACGCTCAAGCTAAGGATTTGTGTTTCATGGCAACAACAAAGAAGAAGGGGAGAGAGAGAGAGAGAGAGAGAGAGAGAGAGAGAATCGCAAGGAAAAGAAAAACCTGATATGGACTTGCGATTAGGGCTACAAAAGTGGAGATCGCGTTGTCTTATTCCATGTATTTTCTCCTCAAGCTGTGATCTTCATCTTCTTATTCATCTCCTCTCAAGCTTTGTGCTTCGCAAGCATCTTCTTCTTTTTCTCATTAGGCGTCGTCTTCTTCTTCTTCTTCTTTGTCTCTCTCTCTCTCTCTCTCTCTCTCTCTCTCTCTCTCTCTCTCTCCCTCCCTCTCCGTTCAAGACTGAAAAGTCTTCTAATACTTAAATTTCTTATTTTTCATTTATATAAGTATAGATTTTATATTATAAATTAACATCTTTTCATTTAATTCTAGTTGTGTCTTAATGTCATATTTATACGAAATGACTTTTGATTTAACTCTTCTCTTTTTACAATTAATGAAATCTGCCTTGCTGGTTGTGATTGCACAAATATATATAAATTTCACCTAACTAATTTATTATCCTGTGTTGGCCAACTCAAAAAATGAATGTTTAAAATGAATAGTTATTTATGTTTAAAATAATGTTTATTTGTTATTTATTTTTAAATTTTTATGTTGTGTTTAATTAATTAGATATTATATAAAATAAAAAAAAATAATATAAATATTTTATAATAAATGAAAAAAATCTAATAAAAGTATATAATTATAATATTTTAACATATGATTTTTCATATATATATTTTTTTAAATTTATAACATATATTTTTATTATTATTAGAGAAAAAAATATATAATCTTACAATATATTTATATATATATTATATTATTTAATATATATACATATGCTCCCTATCAACGATTCTTGGAATGACTACGATTCCCCGCTCCCGCTCCTGCTCCCGTTTCGTGCAACTAAGGAGTAGAGTCAATATTATCAAGATTTGAGATTGTGTTTGTGTGATTCTCTTTTTCTATCCAGCAAGGTTAATGTTCACGTCACTGTTCACAGTGCTTAGAACAGCCACCCAATAATCCCTAAATACTTTTGTTTTCATTCCCAAAACCCTACCCTTTTACAAACCCTTAAAACTTCAATTTTTTAAATACTTTTGCAGTCACAAACTCCCACCAAATCTAACCCTATAAGTCTATTGTTATTGCTGCCAGTATACTTAACTCGGGTTCACTACTTGTAAGAAAGTAATCCCTACTTGTCCTACATCAGTCAAAGCCAATGATGGAAGGAATAGGACTTGGATGTAGACATTACCCAAAATCTGAACAGAGAGATACGTGTTTTTGTGTTGTAATATTTACTCTATTGGATAGGTCATATCTACCTGTATAAGTACAAGGTAATTACTGTATAGGCATGTGTTTATGCATGCAGAGAAACAATTGCATAGTTGATCAACAAAAATACAGTAACCATAGGATAAATTCTTTAATAGATTGGCATCCTTATACCGGGAAAATCCTTACGTAAATTGTGAAGTCTTTTGACATGTCCAACAAGTGGTCAACACAGGTGTCACATTGACAGGTCTCTGATAAACCAATTGTGGATGGAGAAATCCTACATATAAGCTAAGCAAAAAAAACATTCTATTCTTCTGTCGTGATGTACTCACAAAACAAAGACAATGGAAGTTCTTCACACACAACAAAATTTAGAATAATAAGTCTAAAACAAGTATTACAACATAATTTTATGTTAATGAGGATTTGGTGTTCTTTGTAGTTTAACAAGCTAAATATGTTATACATGTTAAAATTCGAATCCAAACAGTGGGGAAAATAAATAAAGCCATATCCAAAGATGCCATAGTATGTTTTGACTTGTCTTGGCTAAGAAGCACGGACACATGACACGACACCGACACCGACATGAACACCTACTCCAATTTCAAAAAAATGCAAGGCACTACATGTGGGGAACAAGTACAAAATATAAGATTTTACATATTTATTATGTGTCATATATGAATCGAGATCCTCTATAATGCATTGCTTGTAGTGCACCCTATAGTGCTCCAAAACGACGTCGTGTTAGGGCAAAACTTCAAAAAAAAAAAAAAAAAACAGAACCAACCCCTTTCCTTTTCCCCCTCCCCAAAGTGATGCCGTTTTGGGACAATACAAACAATGCACTATAGAGGATCCAGATTCATGGATTAATAGGCACAAATCTCATTGTTTTTCTTATATCATTAGATCATAAATTATTTTAATCAACCTTGTAAAGCGTTTCATGTGTGGTTAACTAACAGACATGTGTATCCCTCAAGTGCCTGAAGTGTGTCCCAAGTATAAATAATCATTTAAAAGATAACAGTACATGTTTGGACATGTGTCTGAAAGTGTCAATGTCCAACACGTGTCGAACATGAACATGCCACCTTAAGAAGGGTCTATGTTTCGTAGCTTATTTGTCAAATCTCATTCTACAAAGCTCTTCAAATCATTTCAGTTTCAAGAAATCTGGAGCTGTAATACATAATTATTTCAGCAAACCTCTAGTTCAAATCTCATTCTTCTTTATAAACTTTCAAAGGAGAAGCAAAAGAAATTTTTAAAAAATAAAATAAAATAAAAGAAGCTTTGTTTATCAACAAAAAAAGGAATTAATAAACAGAAAGGAGAATATACAAAAAAGAAAAACCAGGAAAAGAGATCCTCCAAAAGAGAAAAGGAAAAAAGAAGCTTTGTTTCCTTAACTCACAAAATAACGCATTGCTTAGACCATCTCCAACACTGCATCTAATATTCCATCAAATTTTTATTTGATGAAAAACGGCAACTATATCACCTCCAACCCTTTCATCAAACTCATATCAAATGAGAGATGAACCAAAACTTTCATCAAATGAAGGGAGCCTTTCATCTTTTATCAAATTTAAATTGTTACCGTGGGGCCAGACATCCTACCGAACCCAGATGTCCAGCCAAGAGTAACTTTGACGGCTTTTTTGTTCATGTCCGGATGACCTCCGGGACATCCGCCTGGACATCCTCACGAATAACCCGGTATGTGAAAAAATCTGATGAAAATTCTAGCCTTAGCATTGGCGTACATAGTATCAAATCAAACTTTTCATCAACTTTTTACTCAAATTTGATGAAATTTTTGATTCAACGTTAGAGATGCTCTTACACATACAAACTTTATAGGCTGTATTCTTCGTAGGCTTTTTTTGGAGAATTGTTCCCTGCTTGTAATATTAAATCTGAGTATTCTTTGGTTAAATAATAAATAAGAATCCAAATCTGTATGATCATGCACCTGTTAGTCCATTTGCTTGTAAATACTTATGTCCTATATGTGTGCCATAAATTTTGAATTTTAGAGTTGTTCTCCACTCACTTGTCAGAATTCTATATTTCTATGTATGATACAACTCAATTTTTTCTCGTTAGGATTCTTGATCTATTTTTATAGACCTCTGCAATGATCCACCATAGGTCTTGACTTTTACAACCTTGGCGCCATCCATGCCCAAGATAATAATCCAATACGGTATTTACCTTTGACACAGAGTCACTCAAAATAAATTGATCGATCTCTATCAGATGAATAGATTGTTAAGCCAAACTGCAATACTTGATTTTGTATTAAACATGTTTGTAAAGAGAAAAATGAATCATATTATACACAAAAACATTTGATTTGTCATTTTTCATCACTAGCTTTAACTAATGAAAAACAACTACCACAAAAATGCTTCCAAACCAACCTGGAAAACGCTTGGCCATAGCTCGCAGCTCTTAGCAATGTCCTTTGTCGTGAGACATCAAATTCATGACCCGCAGCATCAATACATGCTTCAACAGCCTCAGGCAACGATGAGTGTATCAATCTCAAATTTTCATCTGCCTGGTGGGAAAAAAATCATGTAAGAATTTTACGAACACTTTTACTTAATTTTGAACACTTTTCACGTACCTATTTAGCACCTAATACCCATATACTTAGCCAGTGCATTCATCTTTAACAAACAACTACCACTATATCACAGAAAAGGGGAAGAGAGAGATTTGCATCTACATTTATCCTTGGGACATATATTTGGTTGTTTCTAGCATTTTGTTTATTATTCTTTTTATTTTTATAAGAAAATGATCATAATATAGAAAGTAATAGGATTAAGCAATGAAGCACAGATACTGCAAAATAGGTTGCATAAAAGTATCAGATACATATCGGATATAGATACGCGTCAGATACATCCAGATACATATTGGACATGGCTAGAAAGTGTCCCTATTTTTTTTTTTTCTTTTTTTGAATTTTGGATATGGCTTGGATACAGGAAGATATGTTATGGATACATTTGGGATACGGCGGGGCAAAAAACATAATTTTGAAAACTTTTTTATGGGTCAAACCATAAATAAAAGAAGTTGAATTGCAAATATACAAATCACATCAGCTCGTCAAATCAAATCAAAGACAACCCCAAGCTCAAATCGAAGCAAAAATCTGGTTTTCAACTTCGAAGCAAAAATTAGCAAAATTGAAGCAAAAATCACAGCAACAGTTCTCTCTCTCAACAAATCGAAGCATACAACAACAAGTTCTCTCTCTCTCACTCTACGTTTTCTCTTTCTCCGTCTCTCTCACTCTCATCTTGCTCTCTATCTCTCGTCTCTCTCACTCCTCTCTCACTCTCTCACTCACATTTTTGTCTATCTGCTCTGTTTTTTTTTTCCCCTTTTATATTAATTATATATATATATATTTTGTGAGTTTCGAATTTTTTTAAATGGAACCTTAGGATTATCAATTTTTAAATGTAATTAATAAGTTTAATATTATATGTTTTATGAATGTTTTTTTGTTTTAGGTTTTATTTTCATGCATATTACATTATTAAAATTATAAAAAATAAAAAATTTTTTTTTTTTACGAACGTATCCCCGCCGTACCCGTATCTTACTTTTCAGATTTTAACATATCGTCATATCACCGTATCCCATATCTCATATCTGTATCCGTGCTTCCTAGGGATTAAGGCTTCTTTTTTTCATTGTTAAAAGGATGAAGGGCTATTTGAGTTGTTGAATTTTGCTACTTTCCCCAATGAATGTGTACCTTTCCTTATACAATCACTTCGTGCGAGGTGTTAAATTAACTAATCCCCCTCCAATATTGTCACACAAACTAAATGTAGTTCACTTGTGTCCCATGAACAAAGACATAGAAGAAGATATTCCATTGCATGTGATTCAATATATACACTTCAAAAAGGAAAAGAGAAAAATACATCTAAGCCGCCCACATGAAAGGATAAATGAGGAAAAGGATGTATGCAAATAATCACAGAAGTAAGTACGCTATGTTTACGCATAAGAGGTCACCTACCTTGGCACTCCGCCGATCAAAATGATCCAAGGCATCATAAAGCAAAGCTGCAGGTAATGTGCTCCCAATCTTAAAGATAGATACAGTTGAATCAGGGACTCGTTGTAGAAATTCCATACTTGTGTTCGAAAGTATCCTCACTCCATCACACTCTGGGATGAGCATAATTGGTTCATCATAAACATAGCGCACAGGATCTCCATAAGGACCGACCATCAAAAGCATATCATCCCAATAAAGTAACACACTATCCATTCCACACCAAGCTAGCTGTTCTGGAGGTAGGGCTGACTATGCAAGTGAAAATGGAAGGAAAAAAGAAAGCACAGGTATGTCATATAAGCTGTTTCCAATCAATAAAAAAGGTTGGCATCTGAAATGGATATATAGAGAGAAAATGATGAGTAAAAATGGATATACATATATATATATATATATATGTATTGTACTGTCTTGAAAATTCAAACCTTAATTTAATTGACTAATGCACCAGTTAATTATTATATGATTTAATTAATGCATCATTTTGGGTGACAATTGATAAATTAGTTTGGTTATGGTATTGAACTATTCGCCTTAATTTCGTCTATAAATTAAAATGTGAATAAGGTTAGCAAATTTCTCCTAGTTCAACCTTAATTGGAATGTGACTTCAAAAGTATCCTAGCCCAAAGTGGAATATGGTTACATGGACTAGTTAGTTGAAATTAGACCAGATTGATATTCTCAACAAGGTAAATGTTTGGGATACTTTTACTTGCTTGACTAAATTGTTAGTGTTTCCATATTTGGTAAAGCTTGAGTTGCTTTTGTTTGGTTGATAAACATGTTAGTGTTCCTATAAATGAAAACCCTAGACTGCTTGGCCAAAAGTGTAAGTATTTGGGAAGTTATATACCTAACATGTATTACGCGGTATATATGATGTATATGTATGTATTCATATATATATTTTTTATCCCATTCCCCAAACTAGTCATGCTCATCTCATCAAGATTTGAAATACAAACACTTAGTCACCTTAACAAGAAATTATCTACATGATAAAGTATGGATCACAAGCACTAAGAATTGTAGCTCGGTTAGGTAGAGCACCTCATTTACATGCAACCCGATGTTTTTTAGGGTTCTTTTGTAAATGGTTTCCCTGCAGTTATTATCTCTTACTTTACGTAGATACTTCAGCTCCAGTTGGATGAGTAAGTTTTGACCTCACTTTATTTTCCTTTTTCTTACACCATGCTTATTTAGGCATTGGATACTGACATATTTCTTAAAACACAAGTTCTTATGATTGTCATGCATTACTTGCACACTCAAAGTTCATTTTTGGAAGGTTACTTGAATTACCCAATACATAAGACCCATTCCTCTAGGGGAGATCACTTTAAACATCGAAGGACAATTGGACTAACACATTTTTTCACCCAAACACACCCTTGGTCAGCCACATTAAGGCCATTCTTCCCCTCATTTTATTGTTACACTTTGTAGAACATATCTCTCACTTTCCACTCTATCTCACTCACAAATTTCTCTCTTCCTCTTTTCTTCTCTAAGTTTCTCTCAAAGCCATATTACTTTCTTTTGGTTCCTCTATCACCAAGTAGACGAAGGTGGACTTCTAACACTCTTCGTACAAGTCTCCTTACTTCATTTTTAGTGGATTCAAGCTTGGAAACCTCACTTTGAAGAAGTTGGAAAACGTGGACTTCATCCTTTTCATTCCTAGCATCCTTGTGAAAGATTCTTGTAGGTAGGGGTTCTAACTAACTAGTTTAGTGGTTCAGGCTATTCTAGTTTGGTATGTCCGTTTTCCACCAACTTTGTTTTAGCTCCAATAAATCTGGTTTGGGTTCTGGGCAAGGTTGTGATTCAATCTAAGTGGAGAGATGGTCAAGTGGGGTCAAGAATAAAAACACCATTCTATCTACTCCAACGAACCAATAACTCCATATTATCGATCAGGAATATTTAGGGGTCATTTACATTTTTCATTTTCTTTGTCTCTAGAAAACAGGAAACATATTTTTATTTTTCTCCCAAAAGAGTTTGAAGTGCAAATGGGCTTCTGTTTACTGTTCATCAACTTGTTTCAATAAAAATATTTTTAAAAAATGTTTTTACAATTTGGAACCTTGTTTTGAAAACATTTTTCAAAAGCTCAAAACCAGAAAACATGTTTTCATTTTGTTTTCAAAATCTTTAAAATAAAAAAAAAACATGAAACAAAACACAAACAACAGGCCCTCAAAAGAGTTTGAAGTGCAAATGGGCTTCTGTTTACTGTTCATCAACATTTTTTCACTTGTTTCAGTAAAATATTTTTAAAAAAATGGCTTTACAGTTTGGAGCCTTGGTTTGAAAACAATTTTCAAAAACTCATAACAAAAACATGCACAAAACATGTTTTCATTTTGCTTTTCAAAATCTTACAAAATAAAACACAAACATAAAACAAAACACAAACAACAGGCCCTCAGCCAGGGATCACATCAAGCTCAAGCAAATGAAACAACATTACTATTACTATTACTATTACTGTTTGTGAATTGTGTCTTCCTGCCATCCTAATGTATTGAAACTCAAATGTCAAACTATGAATTTGCATGCTATATGAAATGAAACCAGTAATATATCATATCAGATTGCAATAGTGAACTATAATAATGACCAAAACACATTATTAATGAAGAAAATTTCAAAACCAACCTCACAACTATACTCGAAAATAATCATGGAGAAGTCTGTAGCATCACCAAAAGCAAATGGAGCAACATTACTATTCCTATTACTATTAATATTTACTATTACCGTTAATGAATTATGTCTTCCTCTCATCCTAATGTATTGAAACTCAAATGTCAAACTACAAATTTGCATGCTATGGGAAATGAAACCAGTAAACATATCATATCAGATGACAATAGCAAACTATATTAATGCCCAAAACACATTCTTAATGAATAAAACTGCAAACCAACCTCACAACTATACTCGAAAATAATCTTGGAGAAGTCTGTAGACATCACCAAAAGCCTCCCATCATGAGTAAACGAAGCCAACAACTTCCCGTTTCGCGACACCACCATTTTTTGCAACGGACCCAAGCCAATACCCACTTGCTGAACCCCATCTTCCTCAACCAACAACACATGATCATCCACCCCAAGCAGCACCTCCACATTCCCAGACATAGTATACTGCGGCTCGATCACTGCAGCACAGAGCGGAAACTCCTCCAAATTCGGGTCAGCGAGCTTGCAGGGTTTCGGGTTCTTAAAATCCGGAATGCAAAACAACTGATTGGCCTCATTGATACAAACCAACCCATTTCCCCAAAACACACATTCCACAACACTGTGATCAAAACACTCCTTGCCCATCGAAAGATTGGGTTCAATTAGCTCGGAGTGAATGTTGTATTGATAAACCGTACCATCCTGAGTAACAAAAACAAGAATTTGATCATCGGTCCAGGACATACCGATCAATCGGCCACCTGGGTTTTTCCAAACGGTTTCGGAGATTTGGACTCCGGCAGAGTTGAAGATTCGGAGCTTTCGGAGAGCCGATTCGGCGTAGAGCTGGACTATCTTGGAATCGTCGCGAATGACGGCGATTGGGCCGCCGAAGGAAGCACAGGCGACCTTGTTGCGGCTGAGATCGACGTGTTTCCATTGCATTGGGTAGATTTCCGGCTTACGGTAGTACCGGTTGTAGAGGAGCTGCCATTCGGCGGCGACAGAGACTGCTGCCATTGGAGGATTATTAGGGCTTGGAAGAAGAAGATTTTAGGGAGTTGGATTCATCAAATTAGGGTTTTGATTTGGTTTTCTCAAAATATAGGCACTGTGATTATGAGAATGTGGATTCTATTGCTACTGAGACGAATCTGACTACAGATGTGTTCGATTTTCTGTTAAGAATTCTAACACCGGTTAATTAAAGGAAAACTGCAAGGTCAAAATGTGTTGGAGTTGAAATTACAGGAACTTTAAATTAAAATTTGAGAAAAATTATAAAGATTATTAGTGAAATTTATCCTGCAATAAGACCATCTCCCATTATTTTTCAAATTTTTCATCTAATTTGATTTGATTTTATTACAATTTTTTACCTTTGAAATATCACAAAATCGTTAGTTCTTAAATATATTAGTTGTCTAAAGTATATAAATCAAAATTTATTTAATTTCTAAATTATAAATTAAATCTATTAAGTTCTTAAAATATTTAATTTAAACATATTTAATTCCTAAAAAATTAAAAATGAAATACAAATCCGTAAGTATTTTAAATTAGTAGAAGACCCGACTTAATTAAGATTTTATTTGAAAAAAATCTTAAATTTCTCCAAAAAAGTGTTTTGTTTTGCAATGTGTTCAATTAGTATCAAAGCTTGATTTTTTTTGTCTTGGCAATAGATTTATATGAGTATTAGATATACCAAAAAAGTAGAAAAAAATAATTTAAGTAATAATACTTCGCTACAAATAATAATAGAACAAACTAATACATTAATTAAGTTATAAAAAAATTTAATGAAAAACTTAAAGGCAATCAATTAGAAATTATAATCAAAATTCAACATATAATATTAGATAAAGGAAATCCAGTAGCCATGGTAGAAGATAGAATAAAATTTTAAGATTTCTTTAAATAAAAATTTAAGGGAAAATTTTTTTAAGATCCCTAATATTATGATTTTAGAGGATAAAGGACACCTACAAAGTTCATAATAGCTTAGGTCCCTCAAAAAAAAGATGCGTCCAAAATACCTCACGTCATTCTATCTCTATGATTAACAAAGATAAACTTGGGCTGAATTTCCCTGTGTGATATCTACAGAAATTTGCAAAACTGAAATTTCCCTGCCATTTTAGAGAAATTTGTGAAACCATCACCCTTTGTTCAGTTGATTTTTTCTAACAAAAAACCTAAGCTAAATTTCTCTGTCATTGTAGTGAAATTTATAACAACATTACCCATTATTTAGTTAATTTTCTTTGCCTAAAAACTTAGACTAAATATCTCTTCGTGTGATACATTGAAGAATTTGTATTCAGCTGATTTTATCTAGCTAAAAACCTGTGCTAAATTTCTCTGTTATGCTCATTTTATTTGGCCATCACATACTCACTTAATATTCTCTTGTGCATTTGAATTTCACTTGTCACATTACAACTACTCCCTGGAGATATGGAATTTATTTGAGTTTTTGTTTGTTCATATGTATGTGAAATTTCACTGACCACTTGCCTTTGAGATGTGGAATTTCTCTAGCTATTACTCTCTTGTGTGTAAGTAGAATTCAAAGAAATTTAGAAATCACATAAAAACACAGAGAGCTTCCAAATCAAAATTATCAAGCTCACAAAATAACATATCAAGAAAATATTACACATCAGAGAAATTTACACACTTCACAAATAAAACATCTAATAGAAAGATTTCTCTATGTTAGAATAACTACAATTGAACAACTTGTTCAATTCACATTATATAATTCAGAGAAATTTACAAATCGTACATATATTACAAACTAATCTTATAAACTTAAATTAACTTTAAAAATCACAAAAATAAAAGCAAAAACATATCCAAATCAAAAAAATATAGAATGAAAATCTTATTTGCTAACTATTTCATAAATTGCAATTAATTTTTCCAATCCATAAATCTAACCCGGAGAAATTTACAAATCATAAATATATCTTGAGAAAATTACATCACTGCTCTAATTAAAAAATAACATGGTCAAAGAAAATTAAAAATGACAAAATAGGGGATGAATTGTCATAGATAAATTTCAAGGAATTAAGAATAAACAATCTGTTTCTTAGTGATTTGATCTATCAGCAAAATTCATAAACCACCAAATCCACTACTTCTTCTTCTTCTTCTTCTTTCTCTCTATCTGAAAACTAGCAAACTCATCACCTCTAAACTTTTCTCCCTCTAAAAACTACCAATCCACCATCGGCAACCCTCACTAACACAACACCCTTCACCATCGCCGTCACTTCTTTGTCTCTCTAAACAGAAAAAGAAAAGGGGTATTTTTTTTCAGGTCCCTGGTATTATGATTTTATAGCATAAAGGACACCCAATATTTTCATAATGTCTAAGGTCCATCAACAATATTTTCATAATGTCTAAGGTCCCTCAACCTTGATCCAGAGAAATTTCAGTCCAGAGAAATTTCAGTCCAGAGAAAATTGGTCCAGAGAAATTCTGGCCCAGAGAAATTTGGTCCAGAGAAATTTCAGTCCAGAGAAATTTCAGTCCAAAGAAAATTGGTCCAGAGAAATTCTGGCCCAGAGAAATTTGGTCCAGAGAAATTTCAGTCCAGAGAAATTCTGGCCCAGAGAAATTTGGTCCAGAGAAATTTCAGTCCAGAGAAAATTGGTTAGAGAAATTCTATGAACAGTGACCAGGCGAATTTCTCTGGACCAAATTTCTCTGGATGAGTTTCTCTACTTTTCTTCTCATTCACATCTAACCAGAAAATTTTTCTGCATCACCAAAAAAAAAAAAAAAAAAAAAACAACAACAACAACAACAACCCAGAGAAATTATGTTTTTGGTATTTGCTGGAGAAAATGCTCGTCTTTGACCCGAACAGGCGCATTACAGGTATGATGTAATTTAGTCTTGTGGAACAGTTAACAGAGTCACTATTCGGACCAACAAGTATGGCCAACCAAAGGGGTATGCCTATGTGGAATTCCTTGAAACAGAAGCTGTTCAGGAGGCTCTGCTTCTGAATGAATCTCAACTTCATGGCCGCCAATTGAAGGTATCAGCCAAGCGTACTAATGTCCCTGGGATGAAGCAGTTCCGTCCACGGCGTCCCAACAACCCTTATATGGGTTTCCGATCGAGGAGTGCATATGTGCCACCTTATTTCTACAAAGGGACCTTAGACATCAAAAAATAATTTTGTGGATGTCTTCCATTACGAAAAGTGAGAGAGGGACCCTAGACCGATTTTCCCAAAAGAAAAATATGGGAGAGAGAGAGAGAGGTGTGGATGTAGGTCTGGGTGTGGGTATGGGTGAATTGAGTGCGCTTTGACATGAGGAACTTGAACCAACAAAAAAAAAAAAAAAATTGCAGTGGCCTTCTCCTAGTACTAAAGGTTGAAAAGAGATCTTTCATTAATTTTTCCAAATTTTAACTAGGTAGGGTATTTTACTAATTTATAATATTTATGAATTTATATTTATTTTTGTAATTTTTTCAAGGATTAAATAGGTTTGAATTAAATACTTTAAGTACTTAATGGGTTTTGCTTATTTTTTAGATTTTTTTTAGTGCTTATTTAGTAGAAAATTTTAAATTTTTTTAAAAAAATTAAAATTTTTAGATACAGTTCGACAAGACAAATTGAAATATCATAATTTTTTTTAAAAATTTCAAAAACAATTCAGAAAAGACAAAAATAACCAAAAAATAAGCATTTTGGGGGGGGGTGTGCTTATTTTGGCTTTTTCATTTTTTTATTTTTTTTTTGGATTTTTCCAAAAAAAAAATTACTTTTTAGATTCATATTGACAAGATGGACCAAAAAAGTAAAAAGATTTGACATAATTTTGAAAAAAAAAAAATACTACGGACAAAAAAATCGAAAAAAATATGTTTTTTTTTTTTAGGTTGCCATCAAAAAAGCACTAAATATGTCACGACTCAACCCCAGAGATTTAAGGTTGGAATCGTAACTTACTAACTTATTCTATTTGTAGCAAATTAAATTGCGCAAGCGAAAATAAAAATAATTAAATAGGAAATTACTCCATTACTATTTTGATAAAAGAAAATACATTTATAGGATTTTTATTATTTTATTATTCAGTGACCGACCCTGTGTATAACAAAAGGGAGCAAAAATATAATATAAAAAAAAAAAGGAAAATAAAGACAAAATAATGGTGCAACATCAATCCACGTGCAGGTTCCATTTCGTGAGGTTATGGGTTTCCCCTATATCTCGTCACCTGAAATGATAATAGTTATAAACACACAGTAGAGTGAGAAATATTATGTCAAGAGTATAGAGAATACAAAATAACCATAGATAGTTAGGGGGTGTTTGGCAAGAAAAAAATAGCCTAGTTTAAAATAAAATTCACAAAAAGACATTATAGGCTAAAATAGCTAATAAGACAAAATATCGCATCAAACCCATAATCATTTCACTTTTTCTCTCACAAACATCACATCCAACCACAAAAAAATCCAATCATCTTCCCAAACACAAAAATTTTAGCCTACTAAAATAGCCAAAAACTAAAATAGGCTATTAAAATAACAACTTCCCAAACAAAGCCTTAGTTAAGCCAAAACATTTACATAACTCAATTTGGTAAATAAATCATTTAAGTGACAGAAACTGAAATATAGAAATTATATAAATAAATAACCATAACCACGGTATAGAACAGAACAGAACAGAGGTCAATGGATCCATAACAAACAGAGGACCACAAAGTGGCCAAATAGAGACCAATGGTTATTTAAGTCCTCCAAGACGTGGGACTCCCGTGGTGGTACTTACAAAACATAATTGTTTATAAAGTTATAGTCAAATATTCTTTAAAATTTAAACAGCATATCCGTGAGTTCCATTTTAAATAAATAGAGTTCATAAATGAATCCACGTAACTGAAATATTTATAAAATATAACTTGTATTAATATAACTAATAAAATACAACTTGTATAAAAATAAATTATGGTAAGTCAAAATATAAGTAAAATATATTATGGTAACTCAATGTATAATATAATTCAGCTTAAGATTAAGTCTTACTATTTCCTTTCTATTTTTCCTATCTTTTCGAAACTTTTCTTCCTCCTTTCAGTTTCTCTTTATTTCACTCTCTTATTTCCCTCGTTCCTTTACCTCAGTCGTGGTTCCCCCCTCCCCAATTTCTTATATACATGCAAACTCATGATTTCCTCCATAGGGTGACTCATTCTCCCTAAAGTTAGGTGGCACAAATGGCATCCAACCATCTCTCTTGAGATATTATAATCTAAGTTTATAATCTAGAGTAATTGATTGACCTTATCTCATCAGCAAGTTTATTATTATTATTTATTTTTACTCTAACTTTTACATTTATTTATTTACTCTTTAACTCTAATTTAGCACAATTAGTATTATAATTCTATATTTGTGTTAATTTAGTCCCAAATAATAGTCCATAATTAATCCCATATTTGATAATCCAATGCCAAATTAGACTTATATATTTATTTCTTATTATTTATTTATTTAATAATATTTCACTACATATAATTATAATTATATTTAACTATAAATATTTATGTGGTGTTTAATTAAACGTTTAGGATGTCACAAAATAGATTTTGATTTATATATTTTAAGAATTTAATAAATTCAATTGATAATTTAAGAATTAAGTAGACAATTCAATAATAGTTTAAAATAAAAAGTGTAATAAACTCATTTAGGGGTTGTTTGGGGTGTCTTAAATAAGTGCACTTTTTGTCTTTTTGGACTAAAAAATTGAGGTTGAAAATATGGATGTTTGGGTTAACTTTTAGACTTTTTATGGAAAAATGTGTAATAAAAAATTGTAAAAATTGATTTGTAGGGAAAAATTCGAATTGAGAATTGTGCAGCCGTAATTGATGACTTTTGATGAATAGTGCTAACTTTTTAATTTTTTGAATAATTTTGTGACTTTTTAATTTTTTTACAAGTTTCTAACCTTAGCCTTAGTTTTAAATTGGCACAATTACGTGGGACAGGAGAAAAAGATTACAAATGAATAGAGAATCTTTTCAAATTACATCAGAAATGACAAGTACACAAATTATTACCAATAGATTTGTGAGTTGAACGTGCCAAGTGACCCTTTTTTTAAAAAAAATTCTTCACTTTTTTTTTTTTTTTTTTTTTTTTTTTTTTTTTTTTTTTTTTTTTTAAGTCACTCTCACACACATAAAAAAAAAAATTTATTGGTTAATTCCATGCGTCATGTAGCCATATTCCCTACTGAAATGGATCCTATATCAAGTAATGATTGATTTTATTAAAATTTGTGAGTATGTTAGTAAGATTGTCAGAGGTAGGGTGTTTTAAATAAGTACATTTTTTATTTTTTTAGACTAAAAAGTAGAGAAAAAAAATATGAATGTTTGGGTTAATTTTTTGATTTTTTATGAAAAAATATATATTAAAATATTGTATAAAATTATAAAATTACAAAATTACCCATTGTTGACACAAGCATCAGTACTGCGCAGTGCACTTTCTGTCTTTTTTCAATTTTATTTTATTTTTTTAATTTTTTTTTATGGCATGTATGGCTACAAGTGTGCCACGTTTTCAAACCACTTAGGATGTGTGGCTGCACAGTTTTGTGCAGCGCCGTTTTATTCTTTTTTTTTTCAATTGATAGATTTCTCGTCAAAAAAGAGGTAAATAGTATGAACTTTTTTACTTTTTTAGTGACTTTTTAAATTTTTTTTGATGATATCAAACCAGTCCTTAGTAAATGTGTAAGTATCTCTAGCATTGTTGTTTATCATATCTCATAATGTTACTTAATCATCTAACATAAATTCGTAAACTCGACTTCTTTCATCAATTACAACATAGTTGGGACACTACGTGACAGTATTCCAAGATCAACCAATAACTTTTTCCCAAAAAACTCTCTCTCCTTTCAACTAGTCAATTCATTACACATTTATCGCTCCTTAAGCGTGTTGATGTAGTGCTCTAACTTAGTTTTGAAATAGTGAAACTTATCATCTTTTTGTCTATTTTTAGAAGACAAGTAAATACTTGTCATTTAATGAGTGGTGTTTTGAAAAGTTGGTAAAAAAGTTGACTTTTTAGTTTTTTTAGCCTATTTCATATTTTTATGGGTAAAAAATGTGAGAGGCAATGTGACCTAAAATGGGTAAAAAGCTAAAAGCTAGCCTTTTATTTTTCCTTCCCAAAACACCCTGAATTGTGTGGAGCAATACTCTATAACCAACCAATAACTTCTCTTTTGTCACACACTTGCACAAGCAAAGCCTCATATATTTATTTTGTTTTAATAATATATACAATTTTTAATATATAAATTTAATTTTTATAAAATTAATATAATTAAAAAATATCAACATTTATATTTAATAAAATTTACACAATAAAAAACTCACTATGGTTGGAGCATTTTGAAATTTTTATTTGTAAATATAAAAACTAGTTTGATAGAAATAAATACAAAAATATATTTAAAAAATTCTCAAAAATTAAAAGAAAAATGATATACAAATGATGATTTATTTTTATTTTTATTTTTGAAAAATAACCAATAAATCATATTTTCTTCTTAACATTGCTATCAAGTTTCAATCGGCAGGGGGACCCAGCACCCCCACCTCCACGTAGGGGGCTATGAGATCAAGGCAAAAAAATAAATAAATAAATAAATTTTTTGAACCAATCAAAAAACAGTAGGGGTGGTAAGGGTCACCCCCATTGGGATCTTAGTCTTTTTCTAAGTTTCAATATGGAGAAATACCTTCTATTTTTCGTAACATATTTCTAGAAAGTTCATGTGTTGTTTCAAGAAAGATTTGCTTCAGTTCCCCCATGATAACCGTTTAGTAGCCATAAGGAAAAAAATTTAGCTCAAGTTCTTTTAGACTTCCAACGTCATTTTCAGATCAAAGACCCCAACAACACTAATAGTTTGTTATTGTTAGCATTTGTGCTTTCGAAAATCAATTTATTGATTTTATTAATTGATTATATAAATTACTTGGCATTTTATATTTTGCATTTTGTATGTTATTATAGATAATGTTATATTTAATGTTACATATGATGTGAACATAAGGTTCCTTGGGTAACATTGTAGAAAAACATGCTAATAGTTAATGAACCAAAAGCTGGGAGTTATGATTTTTCGGTGCCTTGTAGACCCAATTAATGTTCTAGGCTATGGGTGTTGATTGGGCGTCGCACTATTATGGCCTACACTTGTTTTGCTGCTATATGATAGAATGATTAACTCCATCATTGAGGTAGTGACCTTAAGCAAATAGGTGGGTGTTATGCAATAAGTACATGCACTGAACATGATCGGTTTTAAGAACACCTATGGAATGATCACTATCAATTTAAAAGGTAGTTCTATTACAATACACTTATTTTCCTTTGACCTGAGAGGCTTGTATAAATTAATTATCTATTCATTTAACTTTGACATTGTCAATCGCTGACGCCGAATCAAAGGCTATATACGGACATGTTGGGTTATGTGAGTGGTAATTAATTTATATAAGTGCTTAACATGGAATCCACCATTCTCAAGTGAGAAAGTATATTCAAGCAATTTTTCCTATTAACATTGGACCAAAAGAAAACCGGCCGGTTACTGTTTCGTAAAAATATTTTATACATATATAATTATAAAAATACTATTTTTGGAAAATGCTTTTAGGGTCCAATTAGTAGAAGGAAAAATTTAGAATTCGGTTACATGAGTTAGGGCTTTTGATAGTGATAAATTTGTTCATACCTAATAGCTCATGTAGAATATAGTTTGGTGGAAGGAAATTTGTGATTAATTGTAAGAAAGGGCCTCACTTGTAATTCTCTACTTTTAGGGGTTTAATTGTAATGTGTTGATGGACATTATTGCAATTAGTGGAAGTTCTATATTATCTGTTTAAAAGATAATTAATGAAAAATTGGATAAGTTGTATCCTGTATATTTAAAATAAAAGATACATCTTTTATTTTATCCCCACAACTAAAAGATAGAGATCCCTAAGGATCCCACCTACATGCAAACTCTATCATGTGTTGTGTATATATATCAGATGTATTTGATACAAAAAAAAATTGGCCATCAGAATTTTTAAGGTCTGTAAAAAAAATATATACACAAAAATAAATCAAAGAGGGTGCAAGGTGAATCACTTTGGAGGCGAGACACTTGGATCGCTTGGTAAGGTATTATCAACAACTCACTTGGAGAAAGTATTTTAGATTGTGTAATTAGATGGTGTTTCTTTGAAAAAGTGTTTTTAAAATAAATTATTTTTCCGCAAACTTTCATTGGTATCAGAGCCATCCACTTTGATTGCATGAATCTATATTTTTGTTTTTTATTGTTTGATAAAAATATTGAATATTCAATGTTGTCTTCCATAATAGTTGATTATATAATTTATGAATATATAATCTATATTTTCTTGTATTAATCACAAAAGAAAAGGACCGAAATAGTATTAAAAAAAAAAAAAAACACGTACTGTTTAATCGGTGAAAACAGTGTACCTCAATTTTTGTGTTTATTAGGGATTGGCCTAAAAGGCATTCACATGGTATCATTATTTTATTTTTATTATCTATTTTTGCTTACTGTTGATGCATGTTCTATATTACAAAAATTATAGAAATATGCTATGGGATTATGTAATATTATATACAACATGTTAAGTAGAACTTGTAGTATATTGTTATTTTAAATAACATGATTTATTTATATTGATGAATTTTAATTCCATGATTAAATATTCTAACATGTTTTATTTTATGAATTACAATGAGATGTTGTCATGTAGAATTAATGTTTTATCATGCTTTAGACATGCCATAGTTGGTGGGAGGTTGTTCAGTTGATAAAAATCTTTGTAGATTTTCTCTCAAAAATTATTTTCTGTTGATAGATATAACCATATTCATGATTATATATATATATATATATATATTTGTGGGTTTCATGTTACTTATGATAACATTAAAATTAATTTGCTAATTTATAGGGATAAATTAGTTATAAATGTTATTGGTACCCCATTTTAATTATTAAGTGTTAAATAGGATTGTTTTAAGAAAAATAATGCCTATGGCCCTCCATTGTTGATAAATAAAAATTCTGATTAATTGAGATTCAAATGATACCAAAAGGGTCAGTTGGGTTTTAATTAATTAGTTTGTTTTATTTATTTTGTAAAGAGTATAAGTGTGACTAGTGGGAGTGTCGGCTAAAATGAAGGCATAATCTTACATGTTCATGCTATATATCTAGACAATGGTTTGCACTTAGACAAATACTATATGGTAACCAAAAGGTGTCATATGAGTTGATTTGGAGGCCAAAAGAAAAATTGGGAGTCATAAATAAATTTAATTTTTCTAAAAGAAAAATTAAAAAAAAAAAAATGTTAACATGAGATGATATTATGATGGGTAGTAGCTACCCACCCATTCAAGGTATGTTCACTTATTTCAAAAGAAATTTTTGTACATGCAGGATTGGTTTCCCAATGCTCACTATGAATGTTTTAAATATAAATATTATATTCGTGGGGTTATAAATTGTTTGAATAAAAATTCTAGTGAGCATTACCATAGTAGATTCAAAATCCCGCATCCTATGGATTTATATACAATGCAACACTTATATTCTTCTAACACATGTTTTAATTTTTAACATATGTAGTTAAAAATGAACAACTTTAATCCTTTGTCCAAAATTCTTGATGATAATCGTTTGACTGGATCAAACTATGTGGACTGGAAGAGAAATTTAACAATTGTCCTCACTGCTGAAAAATTGAACCATGTCCTAACCACTGATCCACCTGCGCTTCCTGAGGCGGATGCCACTGATGAACAACGTGAGGCTGTTAGGAAGTGGCATGAGGCAGATGATGTTGCAAAATGCTACATACTGACCTCAATGACCAATGTGTTGCAAAAGCAGCATGAGGGTGTTCCTACTGCAAAAAGACATGATGGTTAACTTGAAAGAAATGTTTGGAGAACAAAGCAGAAGTGCACGCCAAACAGCCATGAAAGGTTTGATGTCCACTAAAATGGTGGAAGGTACTCCAGTACGGGAACATGTTCTAAAAATGATATCTTTCATTAACATACTGGAAACTTTGGGTGCAAATATTGATGGTGAAACTAAAATTGATGCGATACTTTCATCTTTACTAGATTCTTATAATCAGTTTATTTTGAATTACAATATGAATAAGATGATTGTTGCACCATCAGAGCTGCTCAATATGTTGCAAGCATCAGAAGATCTTATTAAAAAGAGCCAACCCACTGTAATGATGGGTGAAAAGGAAAGTCCTAGAAAATTCAAGCCTAAGGGCAAGAACAATTTTAATAAGAAACCAATGGACTCCAAATTCTCTGAAAAAACACTAGGTGTTTTTAAAAATGGCATAGATAAGAAGAAAAGCAAAGGAAATTGTTTCCATTGTAGAAAGCTTGGCCATTGGAAGAGAAACTGCCGTCAGTATTTGGCAACACTGAAAAAGGACAAACCTTCAGAAGGTATGTTGAATCTGTTTGTTATTGAAACCAATTTATTGATTGGTCCTCCTAAAGCTTGGTGTGTAGACTCTGGTGCGACCTCACATATTTGCAATATGTTGCAGGGGTTCAAGGAGACCAGAAGGCTTAATGAAGGGGAGATGCTAATAAAGTTGGGAACAAGTGCAACAGTTGCTGTAGTTTCCATAGGATTTATTTATTTTTTTATTTGGAATTATCATTTAATAGAACTCTAGTTTTAGAAGATTGTCTATTTATGCCAGACATTCGTAGAAATTTATTTTCTGTTTCAAAGTTATTTTCGTTGGGATATTGTTTTTCCTTTTCTTCAAAAAGTTGTTATTAAGTGCAATAATAAATTTGTGGCTTCTGGCATTTTAATAGAAGGTCTTTACTTTATTAGTTCTATTGATAATTCCATTAATTGTGTTGAGAATGATACATCCACCGGTATGTTACCCCTTAAAAGAAAAAGGGATGTTAATCAAACTTACACGTGGCACTTGAAACTCGGCCATATCAATTTAGAACGTCTAAATAGATTGGTCAAGGATGGACCTTTAGATTTTTCTTTTTTTTTGAAAATTGAGCCCTATCCAATTTGTGAGCCCTGCTTGCAAGAAAAAAATATCTAAAATTCCATTTCTGGGAAAAGGAATTAGAGCCATAGAAGTTTTGGAATTAATACACACAGATGTTTGTGGTCTAATAAATCACATAGTAAGAGGTGGTTTTTACCATTTCATTACATTCACCGATGATTATTCTAGGTATGATTATTTGTACCTAATGAAACATAAGTCTGAATCCTTTGAAAAGTTCAAGGAATTTCGTAGCAACTTGGAAAAAGTATCAAAGCTCTTTGATCAAATCGTGGGGAGAATACCTTTTATATAAATTTTGAAATTATTTAAAAGAGAATGGTATTAAATACATGTGTAATTGGTTTTGAGTGCAAGTGGGAGAATGTTAGCATTTGTGCCTTCAAAAACCAATTTATTTACTTTATTAATTGATTATATAAATTGCTTGGCATTTTATATTTTGCATTTTGTATGTTATTATGGGTAATGTTATATTTAATGTTACATATGATGTGAACATAAGGTCTCTTGGGTAACATTGTAGAAAAACATGCTAATGGTTAATGAACCAAAAGCTGGGAATTATGATTTTTCGGTGCCTTGTAGACCCAATTAATGTTCTAGGCTATGGGTGTTGATTGGGCGTTGCACTATTATGGCCTACACTTGTTTTGCTACTATATGATAGAATGATTAACTCCATCATTGAGTTAGTAACCTTAAGCAAATAGGTGGGTGTTATGCAATAAGTACATGCACTGAACAAGATCGATTTTAAGAACACCTATGGAATGATCACTATCAGTTTAAAAGGTAGTTCTATTACAATACACTTATTTTCCTTTGACCTGAGAGGCTTGTATAAATTAATTATCTATTCATTTAACTTTGACATTGTCAATCGCTGACGCCGAATCAAAGGCTATATACGGACATGTTGGGTTATGTGAGTGGTAATTAATTTATATAGGTGCTTAACATAGAATCCACCATTCTCAAGTGAGAAAGTATATTCAAGCAATTTTTTCTATTAACATTGGACCAAAAGAAAACCGGCCGGTTACTGTTTCGTAAAAATATTTTATACATATATAATTATAAAAATACTATTTTTGGAAAATGCTTTTAGGGTCCAATTAGTAGAAGGAAAAATTTAGAATTCAGTTACATGAGTTAGGGCTTTTGATAGTGACAAATTTGTCCATACCTAATAGCTCATGTGGAATATAGTTTGGTGGAAGGAAATTTGTGATTAATTGTAAGAAAGGGCCTCACTTGTAATTCTCTACTTTTAGGGGTTTAATTGTAATGTGTTGATGGACATTATTGCAATTAGTGGAAGTTCTATATTATCTGTTTAAAAGATAATTAATGAAAAATTGGATAAGTTGTATCCTGTATATTTAAAATAAAAGATACATCTTTTATTTTATCCCCACAACTAAAAGATAGAGATCCCTAAGGATCCCACCTACATGCAAACTCTATAATGTGTTGTGCATATATATCAGATGTATTTGATACAAAAAAAAATTGGCCATCAGAATTTTTAAGGTCTGTAAAAAAAATATATACACAAAAATAAATCAAAGAGGGTGCAAGGTGAATCACTTTGGAGGCGAGACACTTGGATCGCTTGGTGAGGTATTATCAACAACTCACTTGGAGAAGATATTTTAGATTGTGTAATTAGGTGGTGTTTCTTTGAAAAAGTGTTTTTAAAATAAATTATTTTTCCGCAAACTTTCAGTTATGCCATCTTTGGAATGATTTTAAAATTTTAACATTCAACTTTTTTATTTACATATCAGTTTTTTTTTATAAAATTCATGTTTTTAGAATCTCTCATCATGATCTATCAAACATATGAAATTCAAAAATAAATAAATAAATAAATAAAATTTCACTGACCCAAGTTGGAAAATTTTCACTAAAATCAGTTAAATGTCACTGTAATTGACTTTAAGTTTCACTGACAAAATTACTTAGAGAAATTTTAAAATTGCTTATTTTCTCTTAGAGAAATTTTATGAATTGCTTATTTTCTTTCAAAGAAATTTTAGAAATTAAACAATTGAGAAGTCAGCAAAATCTCTTTGACTTTTAGTTAGAAAATTCAGTGATTTTTTTTTTCTTTCAAAATTTCATATTCATCATGAATCTTGTTTGATAGATCTCAATGAGATAATTCCAAAAATATAAAATTTTTACAAAATACGGAGTTTCAAATAAAAAGTTACGAAATTTTAAAGTTATGAAATACATTTAAAAAATACAACTGGCCTACAAAAAAGAGAGGATGCTGAAATTTCGTGGTATCAAATGTTAAAAGGGCATTCTTGACATTTACATTGAAGTTTGTCCTTATCTTTATAGAATTTCAAATCTTAGGATTTTACCTAGTAAACAAATTGTGGTTGTTCTTAAACTCTTACATAAATATGTAGAGGGATACCTTTCTAATTTTTCCTTATTTGGGTGGCTATTATGCAGCTAAATGCGTCCATTTCGGAGCCCATTTTGATAATTCGAACCATTTATATTTTATTAAAACTTTAATACTTTAAATCACAATTATTATTTATTTTTGTAGATACAAATGTGAGTGGATGAATGGGTAAATGATATTCGATTAACTTGATTTTTTTGCAGACATGTTCTACTCGATATATTCTAAAATGTGAACGGTCCAGATTATCAAAATGCTTCTTAGTGATTTGATCTATCAACAAAATTCATAAACTACAAAATCCACCACCTCTTCTTCTTCTTCTTTCTGTCTCTCTGAAAACTAGCAAACTCATCACCTCTAAACTTTTCTCCCTCTAAAAAGTACCAACCCACCACAGGCGATCCTCACTAACGCAACACATTTTTAGATTTGTGTCGACAAGATGGACCGAAAAAGTAACAAGTTTTGACATAACTTTGAAAAAAAAATCACTAAAGACAAAAAAAAAATGGAAAAAATATGTGATTTTTTTTTTTTTAAGGTTGCCATCAAAAAAGCACAAAATAGATTTTGATTTATATATTTTAAGAATTTAATAAATTCAATTGATAATTTAGAGATTAAGTAGTCAATAATTCAAAATAAAAAGTGTAATAAACCCATTTAAATTTAAATTGGCGAAAAAGATTACAAATGAATAGAGAATCTTTTCAAATTACATCAGAAATGACAAGTACAAAAATTATTACCAAGACATAAACAGATTTGTGAGTTGAATGTACCAAATTACCTTCTTTTTCTTCACTCTTCTTTTTCTCTTCCTCAAGTCACTCTCACTCACATAAAAAATTATTGGTTAGTTTTCAGCGTTATGTGGTCATATTTTTTACTAATCATAATTCACTATATCCACTCATGTTACTTAATCACTTAATATAAATTCGTAAATTCGACTTTCTCCATCAATTACAACACTGTTGGGGCACCACCTGACGGTATCCCAAGATCAACTAATAACTTCTTCCCCCATACTCTCTCTCTCTCCTATCAACTAGTCTACTCATTACACATTCATTACTTCTCCAACATGTTGATGTGGTACCCCAACTTGGTTTTGAAACAGTGAAACCTATCATCTTTTTGTCCCTTTTTAGGAGACAACTAAATACTTGTCTTTGAATGAATTGTGTAGAGCAATACTCCATAACCAACAAATAACTTATCCTTTGTCACACACTTGCACAAGCAAAGCCTCATATATTTATTTTATTTTAATAATATATACAATTTTTAATATATAAATTTAATTTTTATAAATTAATATCATTAAAAAATATCAACATTAAATATATTTAAGAAAATTTGCACAATAAAAAACTCACTATGGTTGGAGCATTTTCAAATTTTTATTTGTAAATATAAAAACTAGTTTGATAAAAATAAATACAAAAATATATTTTAAAAATTCTCAAAAATTAAAAGAAAAATAATGTACAAATGATGTTTTCTTTTGTTTATTTATTTTGAAAAATAACCAATGAATCATAAAAAAAATAAAATTTCACTGATCCAAGTAGGAGAAATTTCACTAAAATTAGTTAAATGTCACTGTAATTGACTTTAAGTTTCATCGACAAAATTACTTAGAAAAATTTCAAAATTGCTTGTTTTCTCTTAGAGAAATTTTATGAATTGCTTATTTTCTCTCAAAGAAATTTTAGAAATTAAACAATTGAGAAGTCAGCAAAATTTCTTTGACTTTTAGCTAGAAAAATCAGTGAATTTTTTTTTTCTTTTCAAAATTTCATATTCATCATGAATCTTGTTTGATAAATCTCAATGAGATGATTCCAAAAATATAAATTTTTACAAAATACGAAGTTTCAAATAAAAAGTTAAGAAATTTTAAAGTTATGAAATACATTCCAAAAATACAACTAATCTACAGTAAAGAGAGAATGTGCTGAAATTTTGTGGTACCAAATGTTAAAAAGGGCATTCTTGACATTTATATTGAAGTTTGTCCTTATCTTCATAAAATTTCAAATCTTAGGGATTTTACCTAGTAAACAAATTGTGATTGTTCTTAAACTCTTACATAAATATAGAGAGGGATACCTTCCTTATTTTCCTTTATTTGGAGTGACTGCTATGCAGTGAAATGAGCCCATTTTGAGGCTTATTTTGATAATTCGAACTATTCACATTTGATAATACATCAAATAGAACATATTTGCAAAAAATCAAGTTAATCGAATTTCGTTTATCGATTCATCCACTCACATTTGTATTAATTTTAATACTTTAAATCACAATTATTATTTATTTTTGTAGATACAAATGTAAGTGGATGAATGGGTAAACGATATCCGATTAACTTGATTTTTTGCAGAGATGTTTTACTTGATGTATTCGAAAGTGTAAACGGTTCGAATTATCGAAATAAATATTTTTAATCTAAGTAAAATAATATTTAAAAAAATTAGTAAAACATCTCTTCAACTTTTAACAATAAAAGAGATATAATATGTTTTTTTCTTACTAGTTAAGTTCCTTCAATAATATTATTAGGTAAATTTTAATTCGTCATAGAAAAATCTCACAAATTTCTCTATAACAACTTGAAATTTCTCTGTGAAATTTCTTTTTGAAGGGTCAAAAATTTTTTGTGAAAACAAATTTCTTTGTAAAGATAAATTTTGGTGCTAAAATTTTCCCGTGCTAAAATTTCTCTGAAAAAATGTTGAGAGACCCCAATTACTATGAAAATATTAAATATCATTTATCTTATAAAATCTTAATATCAGTTATTAGAAAAATAAAACAAATCCAAATCTGTGAAAATTTTACTAATGACATTTCACAAAGAATAGTTTATTAACTGCTATGAATAGATGCAAAATGCTTCTCATAAAAGCTAGCTTTTAAGATAAATTAGTGGTAAATCTGTTTAGTACAACTTTAAACAAGCTGTGAAAAAACTAAGAACTTGTTTGGTGAACAAGCTGTCAAATAGTTTTTTCGCTGCATAATTGTACAAAATACCAATGCCCAAAAGAATTACATTAACAAACATTTAACAGAGTATGGTCTGGACTGAAAACTAGTAATCTTAGTGTAAGAATAAAAAGGCAAAAACAATAAAAATTAATAACAAAGGAACAGATATATAAAAGTAATAATTATAATGATGAACCACACAATGAATCTTTCACTTCTCTTTTTCTTTCTTTTTTTTGAGGGGGATGGCGCATCATAACTTAATTAAGGCAGAGCCATATGTTAGGATAAGTTAACTTGTATTTTAACATTGTTCAAATTTCACAAACATTTTTTTTTAAGTATTCTAATTTCACAAAATTAGCACTTAAAAAAGTAGACAACAACACATGCGATTGTGAATGTACATTAGACATGTGACATTTTTGTTCCTTTATTTGCTCTTTTGGCCAAGTCTTCTTCATTGCTTTAGTACATGCATATTGGTTGATGCATAATATACATATTGGTTCTTAAGAGCTCCACAATCTCATGTGTGCTGTCTTAAAAAAAAAACCAGAGAAATAAAAGTTTGGCAATCTGGTACAGCCTAAAGAAAGAAACATTAAATACCAAGAGTAATGTGAGTTCCGACTACTAGTGATGAAACCTCTTTCTTGTCATCAATCGCGTAATATACTTCACTTTGCTTCTTGTTGGTTTTCTAAAAACAATTTTTAGAAAATTCTACTTTCTAATTTTCAGTATTTTTTTTTATTTTTACTGAATTTTTTAAATATTTTAAACAATTTTTTTACTTTTTTAAATACACTTTACTTAGATGTATCTAAAAAATAAAATATATATATAAAAATATTTTAAAAAATTAATAAATATATAAAAATATACTGAATTCTCGTATTTTTTTTATATATTTTTGATATTTAGTAAGTTTTTAAAAAAAAAATTCACAAAAATTATACTTTTTATATATATTTATGTTACGTGTATTTAAAAATTAAAAAAATTACTTAAAATATTTTTAAAAATTCAATAAAAACAAAAAAATACAAAAAACTAGAAAGTAAAATTTTTTAAAAAGTGTTTTTAGAAAACCAAAAACAAGCAAAGTGAAGTATATTACGCATTAGCCATTGATGACAAGAAAGAGGTTTCATCACTAGTAGTCGGAACTCACATTACTCTTGGTATTTAATGTTTCTTCCTTTAGGGCGTACCAGATTGCAAAGCTTTTATTTCTCTGGTTCTTTTTTAAGACAACACATGAGATTGTGGAGCTCTTTAAGAACCAATATGTGTATTATGCATCAACCAATATGCCTGTACTAAAGCAATGAAGAAGACTTGGCCAAAAGAGCAAATAAAGGAACAAAAATGTCACATGTCTAATGTACATTATCTATGAACCACTAGAAATGAGGGGTAATTAGATAAAGCAACAGAACGAGGTCCAACACATAAGAAGACTTGATGTCTGCCACACCTGGAGTGAGTCCTCTGTATAGCCTTCTTTAACTTTGTTCAAGTTTGATATTTCGACAACAACAGAACTTCCACTCGAGTAACCAGGCTTCCCATCTAAGGCAATCTTTGCACTTGATTCAGAAACACCATCCTGGGAACTTGACCCAGAGACACTAGGAGCCAGAGGACTACTGGAAGAAGCTGACGCACCAGAAGCAGCAGCAATGTTGTTATCGAATAATGGAACAATGGCCCAGGCAAATGACTCTTTATAAGGCATGATTTGAGACCACTTGTAGTTTCTGCTTTTCTCTCTTGGTAAGGTGAACCTGTTGAGTAAAAATGAATGAAATCACCAAACAAAGGATATAAACTGTCTGTTTTTGGCATAAAAAAACAATAAATTTAAATCCGTTGACAAATACACATCTAGTTTTGAACAACATTAGTTAACTT
>NC_138967.1:135990000-135992500 GCF_055761805.1 Camellia sinensis
AGTGCTCTGCCCCTGGTGAGTGCATGAACTGACTTACCATGCTGACTGCAAAGGCAATATCAGGCCGCGTATGAGACAAGTAAATCAATTTCCCGACAAGTCGCTGATATTGTTCCCTCTCTTTGACTTCTTCAGCCTTAGCAGCTTGTAACTTCAAGTTAGGCTCGATCGGAGTCTCCACCATCTTACAACCAAGCATACCTGTTTCTCCAAGGAGATCAAGAACATATTTTCTCTGATTAACGAATATACCTTCCTTGGATCTTGCAAATTCCATTCCGAGGAAATACTTGAGAGCTCCCAGATCCTTAATGTGAAATTCTTTTGCGAGTTTCTCTTTGAGGGCTGCTAACTCTGCTTCATCATTACCAGTTAAAATGATGTCATCAACATAAACAATCAAAATTGCAATTTTACTGTTTTTTGAATGTTTATAAAATATTGTGTGATCTGCTTGACTCTGCGAGAAGCCACAACTGATAACTGCCTTCCCAAAGCGTTCAAACCACGCTCTTGGTGATTGTTTGAGTCCGTATAATGACTTGTTCAATCTGCATACTCTGTCACTTCCAAGTCTCTGCTCAAATCCCGGCGGTAGGCTCATGAACACCTCCTCTTCAAGATCACCATTGAGAAATGCATTTTTAATGTCAAGTTGATGTAGAGGCCAATCTGAATTTACTGCAAGAGATAACAGTACTCTGATGGAATTTATTTTAGCAACAGGAGCAAACGTCTCCTGATAGTCGATCCCATAAGTTTGAGTGAAGCCTTTAGCTACCAGTCTCGCCTTGTATCTCTCAACGCTTCCATCTGCGTTACATTTTATCGTAAACACCCATTTACACCCAACTGTTTTCTTGTCTTTGGGTAGATCAACTATCTCCCAAGTACCACTTCTCCTTAAAGCATTCATCTCCTCCATGACTGCTAATTTCCAATTCGAATCATCCAATGCTTCCTGTATATTCCTTGGAACAAACAAGTGTGAAATCCTAGATGTGAAAGCTCTATGGTTTTTAGACAGTCTTTGATAGGAGAGGTAATTTGCAATAGGATGTTTAATGCAATTTCGGACACCTTTCCTAATTGCTATAGGTACATCAAGGTCGGAAATAGAAGGAATAGGATTACCTAAAATTTCGATGCCAGAACTCGGGTGGACATTCGGGTCATTAGGATGGACATTCGGGTCATTATTCCTCAGATGAAATCGCTTCCTAGTATAAACCTGAAGCTCAGGATTTAGATCATTTTGTAGTACTTCTCCCCCTAAACAAGAATCTTCTTGACTAGGCACCATAGAACTTGGTTCTCCTAAGTGATCATTATCAGACAGATGTGATTTTTGTGTAGAATAAATGACATTGGGGAGCGGGATAGAAATATCCCAAAAACGGTCTTCTACTCCACTTGTCTCCCCCTGAAGAGAAGTGTTGGGGAAATAGGATTTTGTTTCCACAAATGACACATCCATACTCACATGAAATTTCTTGTTTTGAGGATTGAAGCACTTATACCCCTTTTTGTTTGAGGAATAACCCAAAAAAACACATTTTATAGCACGGGGGTCAAGTTTTGAACGAAATTGACTGGGAACATGAACATAGGCAGTACATCCAAAAACTTTGGCGGGTAAATCAGAAAACAACCTCGTGTCAGGAAAAAAAGTTTTGAGACAATCAAAAGGTGTTTTGTATGTTAACACCTTTGTAGGCATCCTGTTTATCAAATAAGAGGCTGTTAAAATTGCTTCACCCCATAAATATTTAGGAACATGCATGTAAAACATTATAGCACGTGCTACTTCAAGTAGATGTTTATTTTTTCGTTCTGCAATGCCATTTTGTTGAGGGATATCCCGACATGTAGATTGATGAAAAATCCCATTTTTTTCCAAAAACTCACCCAACTGCTCATTGAAATATTCTGTTCCATTATCAGAATGTAAAATACCAATTTTGGTTTGAAATTGGTTTTCAATCATATTGTAAAAATTTGTGAATAAATTTTTCACGTCAGATTTTTTATTCATCAAATAAATCCAACATAAGCGGGTATGGTCATCAATAAATGTAACAAACCATCTTTTACCAGAAAGAGTAGTGATTTTAGAAGGGCCCCAAACATCACTATGAATCAAATAAAAAGGTTTTGAAGCCTGGTAAGGTTTTGGCAAATAAGTAGAGCGATGAAATTTTGCAAAAATGCAACTTTCACAATGAAAAGAAGAACAATCAATCCCTTTAAATAATTCTGGAAATAAATGTTTCAGATAAAGAAAACTAGGATGTCCTAGCCTATAGTGCCATAGCATTATTTTTTCTCGAACAGAGATTGAACTGGTACTATTAAAGCTCTGAGCTTTTTTATTACTAACAGGTACTTCATCAAAGTAGTAAAGACCTTCAAGCATCCTAGCACGCCCAATCATCAGCCCCGAGTTCTGGTCCTGAAATTCACAATGGGATTCAAAAAATGTAACACGACAATTAGAATC